>NW_025549666.1:437500-442500 GCF_905237065.1 Salmo salar | reverse complement strand
CACACACACACACACACACACACACACACACACTACCGTGGGATAATACCAGTACAACACACACACACACACACACACACACACACACACACACACACACAACCATGGGATAATACCAGTACAACAAACACACACACACACACACTACCATGGGATAATACCAGTACAACAACACACACACACTACCATGGGATAATACCAGTACAACACACACACACACACCCTACCATGGGATAATACCAGTACAACACACACACACACACACACACACTACCATGGGATAATACCAGTACAACACACACACACACTACCATGGGATAATACCAGTACAACACACACACACACACACTACCATGGGATAATACCAGTACAACACACACACACACTACCATGGGATAATACCAGTACAACACACACACACACACACACTACCATGGGATAATACCAGTACAACACACACACACACACACACACTACCATGGGATAATACCAGTACAACACACACACACACTACCATGGGATAATACCAGTACAACACACACACACACACTACCATGGGATAATACCAGTACAACACACACACACACACTACCATGGGATAATACCAGTACAACACACACACACACACTACCATGGGATAATACCAGTACAACACACACAACACACTACCATGGGATAATACCAGTACAACACACACACACACACACACACACTACCATGGGATAATACCAGTACAACACACACACACACACTACCATGGGATAATACCAGTACAACACACACACACACACTACCATGGGATAATACCAGTACAACACACACACACACACACACTACCATGGGATAATACCAGTACAACACACAACACACACACACTACCATGGGATAATACCAGTACAACACACACACACACACACTACCATGGGATAATACCAGTACAACACACACACACTACCATGGGATAATACCAGTACAACACACACACTACCTGGGATAATACCAGTACACACACACACTACCATGGGATAATACCAGTACAACACACACTACCATGGGATAATACCAGTACACACACACACTACGATAATACCACACACCACACACACTACCATGGGATAATACCAGTACAACACACACACACACTACCATGGGATAATACCAGTACAACACACACACACACACACACACCACACACACACACACACTACCATGGGATAATACCAGTACACACACACACACACACTACCATGGGATAATACCAGTACAACACACACACACACACTACCATGGGATAATACCAGTACAACACACACACACACACTACCATGGGATAATACCAGTACAACACACACACACACACCATGGGATAATACCAGTACAACACACACACACACACACACACACACACACACACACACACACACACACACTACCATGGGATAATACCAGTACAACACACACACACACACACTCCAACCAGACAACACACACACACACACACACACTACCATGGGATAATACCAGTACAACACACACACACACACACACACACACACACACACACACTACCATGGGATAATACCAGTACAACACACACACACACACACGGGATAATACCACTACACACACACACACACACTACCATGGGATAATACCAGTACAACACACACACACACATACACAACACACACACACTACCATGGGATAATACCAGTACAACACACACACACACACACACTACCGGATACCGACAACACACACACTACCATGGGATAATACCAGTACAACACACACACACTACCATGGGATAATACCAGTACAACCACACACACACACACACACACACACTACCATGGGATAATACCAGTACAACACACACACACACACACACCAGTACCGACAACACACACACACTACCATGGGATAATACCAGTACAACACACACACACTACCATGGGATAATACCAGTACAACACACACACACACACTACCATGGGATAATACCAGTACAACACACACACACTACCATGGGATAATACCAGTACAACACACACACACTACCATGGATAATACCGACACACACACACACACACACACACACTACATGGATAATACCACTACAACACACACACTACCATGGGATAATACCAACACACACACACTACCATGGGATAATACCAGTACAATACACACACACACACACACACACACACACACACACACACACACACACACACACACTACCATGGGATAATACCAGTACAACACACACACACACACACATACCAGGGATAATACCAGTACAACACACACACACTACCATGGGAAAACCAGTACAACACACACACACTACCATGGGATAATACCAGTACAACACACACACACACACACACACAATACCATGGGATAATACCAGTACAATACACACACACACACACACTACCATGGGATAATACCAGTACAACACACACACACACACTACCATGGGATAATACCTGTACAATACACACACTACCATGGGATAATACCAGTACAATACACACACACTACCATGGGATAATACCAGTACAACACACACACACTACCATGGGATAATACCAGTACAACACACACACACACACACTACCATGGGATAATACCAGTACAACACACACACACTACCATGGGATAATACCAGTACAACACACACACACACACACTACCATGGGATAATACCAGTACAATACACACACACCTACCATGGGATAATACCAGTACAAACACACACACACTACCATGGGATAATACCAGTACACACACACACACACACTACCATGGGATAATACCAGTACAACACACACACACACACCTACCATGGGATAATACCAGTACAACACACACACACACACACACACACACACAACCATGGGATAATACCAGTACAACACACACACACACCATACGACAACACACACACTACCATGGGATAATACCAGTACAACACACACACACTACCATGGGATAATACCAGTACAACACACACACACTACCATGGGATAATACCAGTACAACACACACACACACTACCATGGGATAATACCAGTACAACACACACACACACTACCATGGGATAATACCAGTACAACACACACACACTACCATGGGATAATACCAGTACAACACACACACACACACACACACACACACACTACCATGGGATAATACCAGTACAACACACACACACACACACTACCATGGGATAATACCAGTACAACACACACACACACTACCATGGGATAATACCAGTACAACACACACACACACACTACCATGGGATAATACCAGTACAACACACACACACACACACACACACTACCATGGGATAATACCAGTACAACACACACACACTACCATGGGATAATACCAGTACACACACACACACACACACTACCATGGGATAATACCAGTACAACACACACACACACACACTACCATGGGATAATACCAGTACAACAAACACACACACACACACACTACCATGGGATAATACCAGTACAACACACACACACACACTACCATGGGATAATACCAGTACAACACACACACCTACCATGGGATAATACCAGTACAACACACACACACACTACCATGGGATAATACCAGTACAACACACACACACACTACCATGGGATAATACCAGTACAACACACACACACACACACACACTACCATGGGATAATACCAGTACAACACACACACACACTACCATGGGATAATACCAGTACAACACACACACACACACTACCATGGGATAATACCAGTACAACACACACACACACACTACCATGGGAAAATACCAGTACAACACACACACACACACCACTACCATGGGATAATACCAGTACAACACACACACACACACACTACCATGGGATAATACCAGTACAACACACACACCTACCATGGGATAATACCAGTACAACACACACTACCATGGGATAATACCAGTACACACACACACACTACCATGGGATAATACCAGTACAACACACACCTACCATGGGATAATACCAGTACAACACACACACTACCATGGGATAATACCAGTACAACACACACACACTACCATGGGATAATACCAGTACAACACACACACACTACCATGGGATAATACCAGTACAACACACACACACACTACCATGGGATAATACCAGTACAATACACACACACACACAAACCATGGGATAATACCAGTACAACACACACACACACTACCATGGGATAATACCAGTACAACACACACACACACAACCATGGGATAATACCAGTACAACACACACACACACACACACACACACACACACACACACAACCATGGGATAATACCAGTACAACACACACACACACACACACAACACACACACACACACACACACACACACTACCATGGGATAATACCAGTACAACACACACACACACACACTACCATGGGATAATACCTGTACAACACACACACACTACCATGGGATAATACCAGTACAACACACACACTACCATGGGATAATACCAGTACAACACACACACTACCATGGGATAATACCAGTACAACACACACTACCATGGGGATAATACCAGTACAACACACACACCATGGGATAATACCAGCACAAACACACACACTACCATGGGATAATACCAGTACAACACACACACACTACCATGGGATAATACCAGTACAACACACACACTACCATGGGATAATACCAGTACAACACACACACTACCATGGGATAATACCAGTACAACACACACACACACTACCATGGGATAATACCAGTACAACACACACACACACACACAACCATGGGGTAATACCAGTACAACACACACACACACACACACACACACACACACACACACCACACACACACACACACACACACACACACACACACACACACACACTACCATGGGATAATACCAGTACAACACACACACACACACACCATGGGATAATACCA
>NW_025549666.1:410000-432500 GCF_905237065.1 Salmo salar | reverse complement strand
ACACACACACACACACACACACACACACAACACACACACACACACACACACACACACACTACCATGGGATAATACCAGTACAAACACACACACACTACCATGGGATAATACCAGTACAACACACACACACACACACACACATGGGATAATACCAGTACAACACACACACACACACACACACACACACACTACCATGGGATAATACCAGTACAACACACACACACACACACACTACCATGGGATAATACCAGTACAACACACACACACTACCATGGGATAATACCAGTACAACACACACACACACACACTACCATGGGTAATACCAGTACAACACACACACACACACACACACACACAACACACACACCCACCCACCACCACACACACACACACACACACACACACTACCATGGGATAATACCAGTACAACACACACACACACACACACACACACACACACACACACACTACCATGGGATAATACCAGTACAACACACACACACTACCATGGGATAATACCAGTACAACACACACAACTACCATGGGATAATACCAGTACAACACACACACTACCATGGGATAATACCAGTACAATACACACACACACACACACACACACTACCATGGGATAATACCAGTACAACACACACACACACACACCTACCATGGGATAATACCAGTACAACACACACACACTACCATGGGATAATACCAGTACAACACACACCTACCATGGGATAATACCAGTACAACACACACACTACCATGGGATAATACCAGTACAACACACACACTACCATGGGATAATACCAGTACAACACACACACACTACCATGGGATAATACCAGTACACACACACACACACTACCATGGGATAATACCAGTACAACACACACACACACTACCATGGGATAATACCAGTACAACACACACACACACACACTACCATGGGATAATACCAGTACAACAAACACACACACACACTACCATGGGATAATACCAGTACAATACACACACACTACCATGGGATAATACCAGAACAACACACACACACTACCATGGGATAATACCAGTACAACACACACACACACTACCATGGGATAATACCAGTACAACACACACACACACACACACACACACACACACACACACACACTACCATGGGATAATACCAGTACAACACACACACACACACACACTACCATGGGATAATACCAGTACAACACACACACACACACACACACACTACCATGGGATAATACCAGTACAACACACACACACACACACACACACACACACACACATGGGATAATACCAGTACAACACACACACACACACTACCATGGGATAATACCAGTACAACACACACACACACACCTACCATGGGATAATACCAGTACAACACACACACACACACACACACACACACACACTACCATGGGATAATACCAGTACAACACACACACACACACACACACACACACACACACACACACACCTACCATGGGATAATACCAGTACAACAAACACACACACACACACACTACCATGGGATAATACCAGTACAACACAACACACACACACACACACTACCATGGGATAATACCAGTACAACACACACACACACACACACACTACCATGGGATAATACCAGTACAAACACACACACACACACTACCATGGGATAATACCAGTACAACACACACACACACACACTACCATGGGATAATACCAGTACAATACACACACACACACTACCATGGGATAATACCAGTACAACACACACACACACACTACCATGGGATAATACCAGTACAACACACACACACACACTACCATGGGATAATACCAGTACAACACACACACACACACACTGGGAATACCAGTACAATACACACACACACACTACCATGGGATAATACCAGTACAATACACACACACACACACTACCATGGGATAATACCAGTACAATACACACACACACACTACCAAGGGATAATACCAGTACAACACACACACTACCATGGGATAATACCAGTACAACACACACACTACCAGGGATAATACCAGTACAACACACACTACCATGGGATAATACCAGTACAATACACACACTACCATGGGATAATACCAGTACAACACACACACACTACCATGGGATAATACCAGTACAACACACACACACCTACCATGGGATAATACCAGTACAACACACACACACACACACACACACACACACACACACACACACACACACACACACACACCATGGGATAATACCAGTACAACACACACACACACACACACACTACCATGGGATAATACCAGTACAACACACACACACTACCATGGGATAATACCAGTACAACACACACACACTACCATGGGATAATACCAGTACAACACACACACACACATACTACCATGGGATAATACCAGTACAACACACACACACTACCATGGGATAATACAAGTACAACACACACACACACTACCATGGGATAATACCAGTACAACACACACACACACACACACACACACACACACACACACACACTACCATGGGATAATACCAGTACACACACACACACACACACACACACACACTACCATGGGATAATACCAGTACACACACACACACACACACACACACACACACACACTACCATGGGATAATACCAGTACAACACACACACAAACACACACCACTACCATGGGATAATACCAGTACAACACACACACACTACCATGGGATAATACCAGTACAATACACACACAACTACCATGGGATAATACCAGTACAACACACACACACACACACACACACACACACACACACACTACCATGGGATAATACCAGTACAACACACACACACTACCATGGGATAATACCTGTACAACACACACACCTACCATGGGATAATACCAGTACAACACACACACCTACCATGGGATAATACCAGTACAACACACACACACTACCATGGGATAATACCAGTACAACACACACACACTACCATGGGATAATACCAGTACAACACACACACACACTACCATGGGATAATACCAGTACAACACACACACACTACCATGGGATAATACCAGTACAACACACACACACACACACACACTACCATGGGATAATACCAGTACAACACACACACACACACACACTACCATGGGATAATACCAGTACAACACACACACACACTACCATGGGATAATACCTGTACAACACACACACCTACCATGGGATAATACCAGTACAACACACACACACCTACCATGGGATAATACCAGTACAACACACACACACACTACCATGGGATAATACCAGTACAACACACACACACACACTACCATGGGATAATACCAGTACAACACACACACACTACCATGGGATAATACCAGTACAACACACACACACACACTACCATGGGATAATACCTGTACAATACACACACTACCATGGGATAATACCAGTACAATACACACACACTACCATGGGATAATACCAGTACAACACACACACACTACCATGGGATAATACCAGTACAACACACACACACACACACTACCATGGGATAATACCAGTACAACACACACACACACACACACACACACACACACACACACACACACACACACACACACACACACACACAACCATGGGATAATACCAGTAAAACACACACACACTACCATGGGATAATACCAGTCCAACACACACACTACCATGGGATAATACCAGTACAACACACACACTACCATGGGATAATACCAGTACAATACACACACACTACCATGGGATAATACCAGTACAATACACACAAAACACACACACACACACACACACACACTACCATGGGATAATACCAGTACAACACACACACACACACACCACTACCATGGGATAATACCAGTACAACACACACACCTACCATGGGATAATACCAGTACAACACACACACACACACACTACCATGGGTAATACCAGAACAACACACACACACACACACACACACACACACTACCATGGGATAATACCAGTACAACACACACACACACACACACACACACACACACACACACACACACACACACACACACACACACACACACACACACACACACACACTACCATGGGATAATACCAGTACAACACACACACACACTACCATGGGATAATACCAGTACAACACACACTACCATGGGATAATACCAGTACAATACACACACTACCATGGGATAATACCAGTACAATACACACACACACACACACACACACACACACACACACACTACCATGGGATAATACCAGTACAACACACACTACCATGGGATAATACCAGTACAACACACACACCTACCATGGGATAATACCAGTACAACACACACCTACCATGGGATAATACCAGTACACACACACACACTACCATGGGATAATACCAGTACAACACACACACACACACACACACACACACACACACACACACTACCATGGGATAATACCAGTACAACACACACACCTACCATGGGATAATACCAGTACAACACACACACTACCATGGGATAATACCAGTACAACACACACTACCATGGGATAATACCAGCACAATACACACACACTACCATGGGATAATACCAGCACAATACACACACACTACCATGGGATAATACCAGTACAACACACACACACACACACACACACACACACACACACACTACCATGGGATAATACCAGTACAACACACACACACACTACCATGGGATAATACCAGTACAATACACACACACTACCATGGGATAATACCAGTACAATACACACACACTACCATGGGATAATACCAGTACAATACACACACACTACCATGGGATAATACCAGTACAACACACACAAACACACACACACACACACACAACCATGGGATAATACCAGTACAACACACACACATACCATGGGATAATACCAGTACAACACACACACACACACACACACACTACCATGGGGTAATACCAGTACAACACACACACACACACTACCATGGGATAATACCAGTACAACACACACACACTACCATGCGGATAATACCAGTACAACACACACACACACACACTACCATGGGGTAATACCAGTACAACACACACACACACACTACCATGGGATAATACCAGTACAACACACACACACACACTACCATGGGATAATACCAGTACAACACACACACACACACACACACACACACACACACACACACACACACACACACACACACACACACACACACACACACACACACACACACACACACACACACACACTACCATGGGATAATACCAGTACAACACACACACACACACTACCATGGGATAATACCAGTACAACACACACACACACACACAACCACACACACACACACACACACACTACCATGGGATAATACCAGTACAACACACACACACTACCATGGGATAATACCAGTACAACACACACACACACACTACCATGGGATAATACCAGTACAACACACACACACTACCATGGGATAATACCAGTACCACACACACACACACAACCATGGGATAATACCAGTACAACACACACACACACACACTACCATGGGATAATACCAGTACAACACACACACACACACACACTACCATGGGATAATACCAGTACAACACACACACACACACACACACACACACACACACACTACCATGGGATAATACCAGTACAACACACACACACACTACCATGGGATAATACCAGTACAACACACACACACACTACCATGGGATAATACCAGTACAACACACACACAAACACACACTACCATGGGAAAATACCAGTACAACACACACACCTACCATGGGATAATACCAGTACAACACACACACACACTACCATGGGATAATACCAGTACAACACACACACACCCTACCATGGGATAATACCAGTACAACACACACACACACTACCATGGGATAATACCAGTACAACACACACACACACACTACCATGGGATAATACCAGTACAACACAACACACACACACACACACACTACCATGGGATAATACCAGTACAAAACACACACACACACAAACACACACACTACCATGGGATAATACCAGTACAAAACACACACACACACACACACACACACTACCATGGGAAAATACCAGTACAACACACACACACACACACACACACACACACACACCATGGGATAATACCAGTACAAACACACACACACACACACACACACTACCATGGGATAATACCAGTACAACACACACACACACACACACACACACTACCATGGGATAATACCAGTACAAACACACACACACACACACACACTACCATGGGATAATACCAGTACAAACACACACACACACACACACACACACACTACCATGGGAAAATACCAGTACAACACACACACACACACACACACACACACTACCATGGGATAATACCAGTACAACACACACACACACACACTACCATGGGATAATACCAGTACAACACACACACACACACACACACACACACACTACCATGGGATAATACTCAGTACAACACACACACACACACACACCATGGGATAATACCAGTACAACACACACACACACACAACCATGGGATAATACCAGTACAACACACACACACACACACACACACACACACCATGGGATAATACCAGTACAACACACACACACACACACACACTACCATGGGATAATACCAGTACAAAAACACACACACACACACACACACTACCATGGGAAAATACCAGTACAACACACACACACACACACACACACACACACACACTACCATGGGATAATACCAGTACAACACACACACACACACACACACACACTACCATGGGATAATACCAGTACAAAACACACACACACACTACCATGGGATAATACCAGTACAAAACACACACACACACTACCATGGGATAATACCAGTACAACACACACACACACACACTACCATGGGATAATACCAGTACAACACACACACACACACACACACACACACACACACACACACACAACCATGGGATAATACCAGTACAACACACACACACACACAACCATGGGATAATACCAGTACAAACACACACACACACTACCATGGGATAATACCAGTACAACACACACACACACACACACACACACACACTACCATGGGATAATACCAGTACAACACACACACACACACTACCATGGGATAATACCAGTACAAACACACACACACACACACACACACACACTACCATGGGATAATACCAGTACAACACACACACACACACACACACACTACCATGGGATAATACCAGTACAACACACACACACACACAAACCATGGGATAATACCAGTTACAACACACACACACACCTACCATGGGATAATACCAGTACAACACACACACACACTACCATGGGATAATACCAGTACAACACACACACACACACACACACACATACCATGGGATAATACCAGTACAACACACACACACACTACCATGGGATAATACCAGTACAACACACACACACACTACCATGGGATAATACCAGTACAACACACACACAAACACACACTACCATGGGATAATACCTGTACAACACACACACTACCATGGGATAATACCAGTACAACACACACACACACTACCATGGGATAATACCAGTACAACACACACACACTACCATGGGATAATACCAGTACAACACACACACACTACCATGGGATAATACCAGTACAACACACACACATACCTTGGGATAATACCAGTACAACACACACTACCATGGGATAATACCAGTACAACACACACACACTACCATGGGATAATACCAGTACAACACAACACACACACACACACACACTACCATGGGATAATACCAGTACAAACACACACACACACACACACACTACCATGGGATAATACCAGTACAACACAGACACACACACCCCCTACCATGGGATAATACCAGTACAAACACACACACACACACACTACCATGGGAAATACCAGTACAACACACACACACACACACACACTACCATGGGATAATACCAGTACAAACACACACACACACACACACACACACTACCATGGGATAATACCAGTACAAAACACACACACACACACACACACACTACCATGGGATAATACCAGTACAACACACACACACACACTACCATGGGATAATACCAGTACAACACACACACACACACACACACAACCATGGGATAATACCAGTACAACACACACACACACTACCATGGGATAATACCAGTACACACACACACACACACTACCATGGGATAATACCAGTACAACACACACACACACACACTACCATCGGGATAATACCAGTACAACACACACACACTACCATGGGATAATACCAGTACAACACACACTACCATGGGATAATACCAGTACAACACACACACACACTACCATGGGATAATACCAGTACAACACACACACACACTACCATGGGATAATACCAGTACAACACACACACACACTACCATGGGATAATACCAGTACAACACACACACACACTACCATGGGATAATACCAGTACAACACACACACACACACACACTACCATGGGATAATACCAGTACAACACACACACACACTACCATGGGATATACCAGTACAACACACACACACACTACCATGGGATAATACCAGTACAACACACACACACACACCACTACCATGGGATAATACCAGAACACACACACACAACACACTACCATGGGATAATACCAGTACAACACACACACACACACACACTACCATGGGATAATACCAGTACAACACACACACACACATACCATGGGATAATACCAGTACAACACACACACACTACCATGGGATAATACCAGTACAACACACACACACACACACACACACCGTGGGATAATACCAGTACAACACACACATACACACACAAACACACACATACCATGGGATAATACCAGTACAACACACACACACACTACCATGGGATAATACCAGTACAACACACACACTACCATGGGATAATACCAGTACAACACACACACACACACACACACACACTACCATGGGATAATACCAGTACAACACCACACACACTAACATGGGATAATACCAGTACAACACACACACACACACACACACACTACACACACACACACACACACACACTACCATGGGATAAATACCAGTACAACACACACACACACACAAACACACACTACCATGGGATATACCAGTACAACACACACACACACACACACACACTACCATGGGATAATACCAGTACAACACACACACACACACACACACCCTACCATGGGATAATACCAGTACAACACACACACACACTACCATGGGATATACCAGTACAACACACACACACTACCATGGGATAATACCAGTACAACACACACACACACACACACCATGGGATAATACCAGTACAACACACACACACATACTACCATGGGATAATACCAGTACAACACACACACACACACACTACCATGGGATAATACCAGTACAACACACACACACACACACACACACACACACACACACACACACACACACACACACACACACTACCATGGGATAACCAGTACAAACACACACACACTACCATGGGACAATACCAGTACAACACACACACACACACACATACCATGGGATAATACCAGTACAACACACACACACTACCATGGGATAATACCAGTACAACACACACACACACACACACACTACCATGGGATAATACCAGTACAACACACACACACACTACCATGGGATAAACCAGAACAACACACACACACACACACACACACACACACACACACACACACACTACCATGGGATAATACCAGTACAACACACACACACACTACCATGGGATAATACCAGTACAACACACACATACCATGGGATAATACCAGTACAACACACACACACATACCATGGGATAATACCAGTACAAACACACACTACCATGGGATAATACCAGTACAACACACACACTACCATGGGATAATACCAGTACAACACACACACACACACACACACACACACACACACACACACACACACACACACACTACCATGGGATAATACCAGTACAACACACACACTACCATGGGATAATACCAGTACAACACACAAACTACCATGGGATAATACCAGTACAACACACACTACCATGGATAATACCAGTACAACACACACACTACCATGGGATAATACCAGTACAATACACACACTACCATGGGATAATACCAGTACAATACACACACTACCATGGGATAATACCAGTACAACACACACAACTACCATGGATAATACCAGTACAACACACACACACACACACACACACACACACTACCATGGGATAATACCAGTACAGCACACACACTACCATGGGATAATACCAGTACACACACACACTACCATGGGATAATACCAGTACAACACACACACTACCATGGGATAATACCAGTACAACACACACACTACCATGGGATAATACCAGTACAACACACACACCTACCATGGGATAATACCAGTACACACACACACTACCATGGGATAATACCAGTACAACACACACACACTACCATGGGATAATACCAGTACAACACACACACACTACCATGGGATAATACCAGTACAACACACACACACACTACCATGGGATAATACCAGCACAACACACACACACACTACCATGGGATAATACCAGTACAACACACACACACACACACTACCATGGGATAATACCAGTACAACACACACACACACACACACACACTACCAGGGATAATACGTACAACACACACACACACACATACCATGGGATAATACCAGTACAACACACACACACACACACACACACACACACACACTACCATGGGATAATACCAGTACAACACACACACACACACACACCATGGGATAATACCAGTACAACACACACACACACACACACACACACACACACACACACACACACACACTACCATGGGATAATACCAGTACAACACACACACACACACTACCATGGGATAATACCAGTACAACACACACACACACACACACACACAACACACACACACACACACACACACTACCATGGGATAATACCAGTACAACACACACACACACACTACCATGGGATAATACCAGTACAACACACACACACACACACACACACACACACACACACACACACTACCATGGGATAATACCAGTACAACACACACACACACACTACCATGGGATAATACCAGTAAAACACACACACACACACACACTACCATGGGATAATACCAGTACAACACACACACACCACCATGGGATAATACCAGTACAACACACACACACACACACACACACACACACACACACACTACCATGGGATAATACCAGTACAACACACACACACATACCATGGGATAATACCAGTACAACACACACACACACACACTACCATGGGATAATACCAGTACAACACACACACACACACACACACTACCATGGGATAATACCAGTACAACACACACACACACACTACCATGGGATAATACCAGTACAACACACACACACACACTACCATGGGATAATACCAGTACAACACACACACACACACACTACCATGGGATAATACCAGTACAACACACACACACCTACCATGGGATAATACCAGTACCCCACACACACACACACACACACACCATGGGATAATACCAGTACAACACACACACACACTACCATGGGATAATACCAGTACAACACACACACACACTACCATGGGATAATACCAGTACAACACAGACACACACACACACACACACTACCATGGGATAATACCAGTACAACACACACACACACACACACACACTACCATGGGATAATACCAGTACAACACACACACACACTACCATGGGGTAATACCAGTACAACACACACACACACACACACACACACTACCATGGGATAATACCAGTACAACACACACACACACACACACTACCATGGGATAATACCAGTACAACACACACACACACACACACACACACACTACCATGGGATAATACCAGTACAACACACACACACTACCATGGGATAATACCAGTACAACACACACACACTACCATGGGATAATACCAGTACAACACACACACACACACACAACACCTACCATGGGATAATACCAGTACAACACACACACACACTACCATGGGATAATACCAGTACAACACACACACTACCAGGGATAATACCAGTACAACACACACACACTACCATGGGATAATACCAGTACAACACACACACACACACTACCATGGGATAATACCAGTACAACACACACACACACACACTACCATGGGATAATACCAGTACAACACACACACACATACCATGGGATAATACCAGTAAACACACACACACACTACCATGGGATAATACCAGTACAACACACACACACACACACACACACACACACACACACACACACACACACACACACTACCATGGGATAATACCAGTACAACACACACACACACAACCATGGGATAATACCAGTACAACACACACACACACAACCATGGGATAATACCAGTACAACACACACACACTACCATGGGATAATACCAGTACAACACACACACACACTACCTGGGATAATACCAGTACAACACACACACACACACACCATGGGATAATACCAACACACACACACACACTACCATGGGATAATACCAGTACAAACACACACACACACACTACCATGGGATAATACCAGTACAACACACACACACACTACCATGGGATAATACCAGTACAACACACACACACACTACCATGGGATAATACCTGTACAACACACACACACACACACTACCATGGGATAATACCAGTACAACACACACACACACACACACAAACACACACACACACACACACACACTACCATGGGATAATACCAGTACAACACACACACACACTACCATGGGATAATACCAGTACAACAACACACACACACTACCATGGGATAATACCAGTACACACACACACACACACTACCATGGGATAATACCAGTACAACACACACACACACTACCATGGGATAATACCAGTACAACACACACACACACACACAACACACTACCATGGGATAATACCAGTACAACACACACACACACACACACACACACACTACCATGGCATAATACCAGTACAACACACACACACACACCTACCATGGGATAATACCAGTACAACACACACACACACTACCATGGGATAATACCAGTACAACACACACCTACCATGGGATAATACCAGTACAACACACACACACACACACACACTACCATGGGATAATACCAGTACAACACACACACACACACACTACCATGGGATAATACCAGTACAACACACACACACACACACACACACACACACTACCATGGGATAATACCAGTACAACACACACACACACACACTACCATGGGATAATACCAGACAACACACACACACCTACCATGGGATAATACCAGTACAACACACACACCTACCATGGGATAATACCAGTACAACACACCACACACACACACACACACTACCATGGGATAATACCAGTACAACACACACACACACACACACACACACACACACCATGGGATAATACCAGTACAAAACACACACACACACACACACACACACTACCATGGGAAAATACCAGTACAACACACACACACACACACACACTACCATGGGATAATACCAGTACAACACACACACACACACACCTACCATGGGATAATACCAGTACAACACACACACACACACTACCATGGGATAATACCAGTACAAAACACACACACACACACAACCATGGGATAATACCAGTACAATACACACACACACACTACCATGGGATAATACCAGTACAACACACACACACTACCATGGGATAATACCAGTACAACACACACACACACACACACACACACCATGGGATAAACCAGTACAAACACACACACACACACACACACACACACCGGGAAAACCACAACACACACACACACACACACACACACACACACACACACACATACCATGGGATAATACCAGTACAAACCCACACACACACTACCATGGGATAATACCAGTACAAACACACACACACACACACACTACCACGGGATAATACCAGTACAACACACACACACACACACACACACACACACTACCATGGGATAATACCAGTACAACACACACACACACTACCATGGGATAATACCAGTACAACACACACACACACTACCATGGGATAATACCAGTACAACACACACACACACACACACACACACCTACCATGGGATAATACCAGTACAACACACACACACACACACACACACCACACACACACACACACTACCATGGGATAATACCAGTACAAAACACACACACACACACTACCATGGGATAATACCAGTACAACCACACACACACACACACTACCATGGGATAATACCAGCACAACACACACACACACACACACACACACAACCATGGGATAATACCAGTACAACACACACACACACAACCATGGGATAATACCAGCACAACACACACACACACACCATGGGATAATACCAGTACAACACACACACACACTACCATGGGATAATACCAGTACAACACACACACACACAACCATGGGATAATACCAGTACAACACACACACACTACCATGGGATAATACCTGTAAAACACACACACACACACACTACCATGGGATAATACCAGTACAACACACACACACACCACCATGGATAATACCAGTACAACACACACACACACTACCATGGATAATACCATACAACACACACACACACACACTACCATGGGATAATACCAGTACAACACACACACACACACACACAAACACACACACACACACACACACACTACCATGGGATAATACCAGTACAACACACACACACACCAAGGGAAACACCAGACAACACACACACACACACAACCATGGGATAATACCAGTACAACACACACACACACACTACCATGGAAATACCAGTACAACACACACACACTACCATGGGATAATACCAGTACAACACACACACACACACACACACTACCATGGGATAACACCAGTACAACACACACACACACACACACACACACACACACTACCATGGCATAATACCAGTACAACACACACACACACACTACCATGGGATAATACCAGTACAAACACACACACACTACCATGGGAAATACCAGTACAACACACACACACACACACACCACACACCATGGGATAATACCAGTACAACACACACACACACACACTACCATGGGATAATACCAGTACAACACACACACACACACACACACACACACACACTACCATGGGATAATACCAGTACAACACACACACACACACACTACCATGGGATAATACCAGTACAACACACACACACTACCATGGATAATACCAGTACACACACACACACACTACCAAGGGATAACACCAGTACAACACACACACACACACACACACACACACTACCATGGGATAATACCAGTACAACACACACACACACACACACACACACTACCATGGGATAAACCAGTACAAAACACACACACACACACACACACACACTACCATGGGAAAATACCAGTACAACACACACACACACACACACACACACACACACACTACCATGGGATAATACCAGCACAAACACACACACACACACACACACACTACCATGGGATAATACCAGTACAAAACACACACACACACTACCAGGGATAACACCAGTACAAAACACACACACACACACAACCATGGGATAATACCAGTACAACACACACACACACACTACCATGGGATAATACCAGTACAACACACACACACACCAGGGAATACCATACAACACACACACACACACACACACACTACCATGGGATAATACCAGTACAAACACACACACACACACACACACACACACACTACCATGGGAAAATACCAGTACAACACACACACACACACACACACCACACACACACACACACACACACTACCATGGGATAATACCAGTACAAAACACACACACACACTACCATGGGATAATACCAGTACAAAACACACACACACACACACACTACCATGGGATAATACCAGTACAACACACACACACACACACACACACACACAACAACCATGGGATAATACCAGTACAACACACACACACACACCATGGGATAATACCAGTACAACACACACACACACACTACCATGGGATAATACCAGTACAACACACACACACACACACACACACACACTACCATGGGAAAATACCAGTACAACACACACACACACACACACACACACACACACACTACCATGGGATAATACCAGCACAACACACACACACACACACTACCATGGGATAATACCAGAC
This sequence comes from Salmo salar, assembly GCF_905237065.1. Lineage (NCBI taxonomy): Eukaryota > Metazoa > Chordata > Actinopteri > Salmoniformes > Salmonidae > Salmo > Salmo salar. The sequence goes on along the minus strand of NW_025549666.1, from coordinate 415,935 downwards.
AACACACACACACACACACACCACCAGGGATAATACCAGTACAACACACACACACACACACACACACAACCAGGGAAAACCAGTACAACACACACACACACAACCATGGGATAATACCAGCACAACACACACACACACACTACCATGGGATAATACCAGTACAACACACACACACACACACACACCCACACACACACACCACCATGGGATAATACCAGTACAACACACACACACACACACACTACCATGGGAAATACCAGTACAACACACACACACACACACACACACACTACCATGGGATAATACCAGTACAACACACACACACACACACACAACCATGGGATAATACCAGTACAACACACACACACACTACCATGGGATAATACCAGTACAACACACACACACACACTACCATGGGATAATACCAGTACAACACACACACACACTACCATGGGATAATACCAGCACAACACACACACACACACACACACACTACCATGGGATAATACCAGCACAACACACACACACACTACCATGGGATAATACCAGTACAACACACACACACACACCACCATGGGATAATACCAGTACAACACACACACACACTACCATGGGATAAACCAGTACAACACACACACACACTACCATGGGATAATACCAGTACAACACACACACACACACTACCATGGGATAAACCAGTACAACACACACACACACACTACCATGGGATAATACCAGTACAACACACACACACACTACCATGGGATAATACCAGTACAACACACACACACACTACCATGGATAAACCATACAACACACACACACACACACACCATGGGATAAACCAGTACAACACACACACACACCTACCATGGGATAATACCAGTACAACACACACACACACTACCATGGATAATACCAGTACAACACACACACTACCATGGGATAATACCAGCACAACACACACACACACTACCATGGGATAATACCAGTACAACACACACACACACACACCATGGGATAATACCAGTACAACACACACACACACACACACACACACACACTACCATGGGATAATACCAGTACAAACCCCACACACACACACACTACCATGGGAAAATACCAGTACAACACACACACACACACACACTACCATGGGATAATACCAGTACAAACACACACACACACACACACTACCATGGGATAAACCAGACAAACACACACACACACACTACCATGGGATAATACCAGTACAAAACACACACACACACACACACACACACACACACACAACCATGGGATAATACCAGTACAACACACACACACACACACACACAACCATGGGATAATACCAGCACAACACACACACACACACACACACCAGGGATAATACCAGTACAACACACACACACACACTACCATGGGATAATACCAGCACAACACACACACACACACTACCATGGGATAATACCAGTACAACACACACACACACCACACACACACTACCATGGGATAATACCAGTACAACACACACACACACACTACCATGGGATAATACCAGCACAACACACACACACACACACACACACACAAACACCATGGGATAATACCAGTACAACACACACACACACACCACACCATGGGATAATACCACTACAACACACACACACACACACACACTACCAGGGATAATACCAGTACAACACACACACACACACACACCACACACACACACTACCATGGGATAACACCAGTCAACACACACACACACTACCATGGGATAATACCAGTACAACACACACACACACACACTACCATGGGATAATACCAGTACAACACACACACACACACACACACCTACCATGGGATAATACCAGTACAACACACACACACACACACACCACCATGGGATAATACCAGTACAACACACACACACACACAACACACTACCATGGGATAATACCAGTACAACACACACACACACACACAACACACCAGGGATAATACCAGTACAACACACACACACACACACACACACACTACCATGGGATAAACCAGTACAACACACACACACACACACACTACCATGGGATAATACCAGTACAACACACACACACACACACACACACACACCAGGGATAATACCAGTACAACACACACACACACACACACACACCACCATGGGATAATACCATACAACACACACACACACTACCATGGGATAATACCAGCACAACACACACACACACACCAGGGAAAACCATACAACACACACACACACTACCATGGGATAATACCAGTACAACACACACACACACACACACCATGGGATAATACCAGTACAACACACACACACTACCATGGGTAATACCAGTACAACACACACACACACACACACACTACCATGGGATAATACCAGCACAACACACACACACACACTACCATGGGATAATACCAGCACAACACACACACACACACTACCATGGGATAACACCAGACAACACACACACACACACACACACACCACGGGATAACACCACTACACACACACACACACACACACACACACACACAACACACACACACACACACACACACACACACACACACACTACCATGGGATAATACCAGTACAACACACACACACACACTACCATGGGATAATACCAGGACAACACACACACACACACACACACACTACCATGGGATAATACCAGTACAACACACACACACACTACCAGGGATAAACCAGTACAACACACACACACTACCATGGGATAATACCAGTACAACACACACACACACTACCATGGGATAATACCAGACAACACACACACACACAACACTACCATGGGATAATACCAGAACAACACACACACACACACACACTACCATGGATAATACCAGCACAACACACACACACACCACCACGGGATAATACCAGTACAACACACACACACACACTACCATGGGGTAATACCAGTACAACACACACACACACACTACCATGGGATAATACCAGTACAACACACACACACACTACCATGGATAATACCAGCACAACACACACACATACCATGGGATAATACCAGTACAACACACACACTACCATGGGATAACACCAGCACACACACACACACACTACCATGGGATAATACCAGCACAACACACACACACACTACCATGGGACAATACCAGTACAACACACACACACTACCATGGGATAATACCAGCACAACACACACACACACACACACACACACACACACACAACACCACACACACACACACACACACACACACACACACAACACCCACACACACACACACACACACACACACACACACTCCGAACACCACACACACACACACACACACACTACCATGGGATAATACCAGTACAACACACACACCTACCATGGGATAATACCAGTACAACACACACACACACACACACTACCATGGGATAATACCAGTACAACACACACACACACCTACCATGGGATAATACCAGTACAACACACACACACCTACCATGGGATAATACCAGTACAACACACACACCTACCATGGGATAATACCAGCACAACACACACACACACACACACACACTACCATGGGATAATACCAGCACAACACACACACACACACACTACCATGGATAACACCAGCACAACACACACACACCTACCATGGGATAATACCAGCACAACACACACACACACTACCATGGGATAATACCAGAACAACACACACACACACACACACACACACACACACACTACCATGGGATAATACCAGTACAACACACACACACACCACCATGGGATAATACCAGTACAACACACACACACACTACCATGGGATAATACCAGAACAACACACACACACACACACACACACACTACCATGGGATAAACCAGCACAACACACACACACACTACCATGGGATAATACCAGCACAAACACACACTACCATGGGAAATACCAGTACAACACACACACTACCAAGGGATAATACCAGCACAACACACACACTACCATGGGATAATACCAGCACAACACACACACACTACCATGGGATAATACCAGTACAACACACACACACACACACACACACACACACACACACACACACCACCATGGGATAATACCAGTACACACACACACACACTACCATGGGATAATACCAGTACAACACACACACACTACCATGGGATAATACCAGTACAACACACACACACACACACAACAACACACACACACTACCATGGGATAATACCATACAACACACACACACCTACCATGGGATAATACCAGCACAACACACACACACTACCATGGGATAATACCAGTACAACACACACACACTACCATGGGATAAACCAGTACAACACACACACACCAGGGAAAACCGCACAACACACACTACCATGGATAACACCAGACAACACACACACACTACCATGGGATAATACCAGTACAACACACACACACTACCATGGGATAATACCAGCACAACACACACACACACCATGGATAATACCAGTACAACACACACACACTACCATGGGATAAACCAGTACAACACACACACACACACCATGGGATAATACCAGCACAACACACACACACACACTACCATGGGATAATACCAGTACAACACACACACACACACACACTACCATGGATAATACCAGTACAACACACACACACACCTACCATGGGATAATACCAGTACAACACACACACACACACACACACACACACTACCATGGGATAATACCAGCACAACACACACACACACACCACCATGGGATAATACCAGCACAACACACACACACACACACACACACACACTACCATGGGATAATACCAGTACAACACACACACACACACTACCATGGGATAATACCAGTACAACACACACACACACACACACTACCAGGATAAACCAGCACAACACACACACACACACACCATGGGATAATACCAGTACAACACACACACACACCACCATGGATAAACCAGTACAACACACACACTACCATGGGATAACACCAGTACAAACACACACACACACACTACCATGGGATAACACCAGCACAACACACACACACACCTACCATGGGATAATACCAGCACAACACACACACACACACCACCAGGGGAAATACCAGACAACACACACACACTACCATGGGATAATACCAGACAACACACACACACACACACACTACCATGGGATAATACCAGTACAACACACACACACACACACCATGGGATAATACCAGTACAACACACACACACACACACACACTACCATGGGATAATACCAGCACAACACACACACACACCACCATGGGATAATACCAGCACAACACACACACACACTACCATGGGATAACACCAGTACAACACACACACACACACACACTACCATGGGATAACACCAGACAACACACACACACACACACACACACACACACACACTACCATGGGATAATACCAGTACAACACACACACACACACACACAACCATGGGATAATACCAGCACAACACACACACACACTACCATGGGGTAATACCAGTACAACACACACACACACACACACACACACTACCATGGGAAAACCAGACAACACACACACACACACTACCATGGGATAATACCAGTACAACACACACACACACACACACACTACCATGGGATAATACCAGTACAACACACACACACACACCATGGGATAATACCAGTACAACACACACACACACACACACACACACACACACACACACACACACACACACTACCATGGGATAATACCAGCACAAACACACACACACACTACCATGGGATAATACCAGTACAACACACACACACACACACACACCACCATGGGATAATACCAGTACAACACACACACACACTAC